>NW_025541691.1:538900-544510 GCF_017591435.1 Portunus trituberculatus
ACACTATTTGTTTAAGGAACTGAAATATGTCAGATATGGGTTGTTTTGGTGTCTTTTACCGTTTTATGCACCAAACTCAGAAATGCAGGCAAAACACTATATTTGTTAAAACGTCTAATTTACGTGTTTTTAAAGTGTTTTAAGAAAAAAAACTATCTCGATTGAAAATTTTGCTTATTCGTCATTTTACATTGTTTTGCTACAAAACGTTAAAATTGATGAAAACAAGCTATTATAGAGAATCCAAAGTAAAATTAACAAAAACGTGGTATTTTAGTAGTTTTAGCTTTTTTCCACCTAAACACAGAAATGCTACCAAACACACTATTTGTCTAAGAAACTGAAATATGTTAAAAATAGAATATTTTGGTGTATTCCAGCGTTTTATGCACCAACACTCTGAAATGCAGGCAAAACACACTATTTCTCTAAGGAACTGAAATATGTAAAAAATGTGTTATTTTGGTATATTCCAGCGTTTTATGCAACAAAACTCAGAATAGCAGGCAAAACACACTATTTGTCTAAGAAACTGAAATATGTCAAAAAGGGGTTATTTTGGTGTATTACAGCGTTTTATGCACCAAAACTCAGATATGCAGGTAAAGCACACTATTTGTTTAAGGAACTGAAATATGTCAGAAATGGGTTATTTTGGTGTCTTCTACCGTTTTATGCACCAAACTCAGAAATGCAGGCAAAACACTATATTTGTTAATACGTCTAATTTACGTGTTTTAAAGTATTTTAAGAAAAAAACTATCTCGATTGAAAATTTTGCTTATTCGTCATTTTACATTCTTTTGCTACAAAACGTTAAAATTGATGAAAACAAGCTATTATAGAGAATCCAAAGTAAAATTAACAAAAACGTGGTATTTTAGTAGCTTTTAGCTTTTTTCCACCTAAACACAAAAATGCTACCAAACACACTATTTGTCTAAGAAACTGAAATATGTTAAAAATAGAATGTTTTGATGTATTCCAGCGTTTTATGCACCAACACTCTGAAATGCAGGCAAAACACACTATTTCTCTAAGGAACTGAAATATGTAAAAAATGTGTTATTTTGGTATATTCCAGCGTTTTATGTAACAAAACTAAAAATAGCAGGCAAAACACACTATTTTTCTAGGAAACTGAAATATGTTAAAAAGGGGTTATTTTGGTGTATTACAGCGTTTTATGCACCAAAACACAGATATGCAGGTAAAGCACACTATTTGTTTAAAGAACTGAAATATGTCAGAAATGGGTTATTTTGGTGTCTTCTACCGGTTTATGCACCAAACTTAGAAATGCAGGCAAAACACTATATTTGATAATACGTCTAATTTACGTGTTTTTAAAGTGTTTTAAGGAAAAAAAACTATCGATTGAAAATTTTGCTTATTCGTCATTTTACATTGTTTTGCTAGAAAACGTTAAAATTGATGAAAACAAGCTATTATAGAGAATCCAAAGTAAAATAAACAAAAACGTCGTATTTTAGTAGTTTTTAGCCTTTTTCCACCTAAAAAAAAATTGCTACCAAAACACACTAATTGTCTAAGGAACTGAAATATGTCAGAAATGGGTTATTTTGGTGTCTTCTACCGTTTTATGCACCAAACTCAGAAATGCAGGTAAAACACTATATTTGTTAATACGTCTAATTTACGTGTTTTTAAAGTATTTTAAGAAAAAAACTATCTCGATTGAAAATTTTGCTTATTCGTCATTTTACATTGTTTTGCTACAAAACGTTAAAATTGATGAAAACAAGCTATTATAGAGAATCCAAAGTAAAATTAACAAAAACGTGGTATTTTAGTAGTTTTAGCTTTTTCCACCTAAACACAGAAATGCTACCAAAACACACTATTTGTCTAAGAAACTGAAATATGTTAAAAATAGGATATTTTGGTGTATTCCAGCGTTTTATGCACCAACACTCTGAAATGCAGGCAAAACACACTATTTCTAAGGAACTGAAATATGTCAAAAATGTGTTATTTTGGTATATTCCAGCGTTTTATGCAACAAAACTCAGAATAGCAGGCAAAACACACTATTTGTCTAAGAAACTGAAATATGTCAAAAGGGTTATTTTGGTGTATTACAGCGTTTTATGCACCAAAACTCAGATATGCAGGTAAAACACACTATTTGTTTAAGGAACTGAAATATGTCAAAATGGGTTATTTTGGTGTCTTCTACCGTTTTATGCACCAAACTCAGAAATGCAGGCAAAACACTATATTTGTTAAAACGTCTAATTTACGTGTTTTTAAAGTGTTTTAAGAAAAAAAACTATCTCGATTGAAAATTTTGCTTATTCGTCATTTTACATTGTTTTGCTACAAAACGTTAAAATTGATGAAAACAAGCTATTATAGAGAATCCAAAGTAAAATTAACAAAAACGTGGTATTTTAGTAGTTTTAGCTTTTTTCCACCTAAACACAGAAATGCTACCAAACACACTATTTGTCTAAGAAACTGAAATATGTTAAAAATAGAATATTTTGGTGTATTCCAGCGTTTTATGCACCAACACTCTGAAATGCAGGCAAAACACACTATTTCTCTAAGGAACTGAAATATGTAAAAAAATGTGTTATTTTGGTATATTCCAGCGTTTTATGCAACAAAACTCAGAATAGCAGGCAAAACACACTATTTCTCTAAGAAACTGAAATATGTCAAAAAGGGGTTATTTTCGTGTATTACAGCGTTTTATGCACCAAAACTCAGATATGCAGGTAAAGCACACTATTTGTTTAAGGAACTGAAATATGTCAGATATGGGTTGTTTTGGTGTCTTTTACCGTTTTATGCACCAAACTCAGAAATGCAGGCAAAACACTATATTTGTTAATACGTCTAATTTACGTGTTTTAAAGTGTTTTAAGAAAAAGAACTATCTCGATTGAAAATTTTGCTTATTCGTCATTTTACATTGTTTTGCTACAAAACGTTAAAATTGATGAAAACAAGCTATTATAGAGAATCCAAAGTAAAATTAACAAAAACGTGGTATTTTAGTAGCTTTTAGCTTTTTTCCACCTAAACACAGAAATGCTACCAAACACACTATTTGTCTAAGAAACTGAAATATGTTAAAATAGAATATTTTGGTGTATTCAGCGTTTTATGCACCAACACTCTGAAATGCAGGCAAAACACACTATTTCTCTAAGGAACTGAAATATGTAAAAAATGTGTTATTTTGGTATATTCCAGCGTTTTATGCAACAAAACTCAGAATAGCAGGCAAAACACACTATTTGTCTAAGAAACTGAAATATGTCAAAAAGGGGTTATTTTGGTGTATTACAGCGTTTTATGCACCAAAACTCAGATATGCAGGTAAAACACACTATTTGTTTAAGGAACTGAAATATGTCAAAAATGGGTTATTTTGGTGTCTTCTACCGTTTTATGCACCAAACTCAGAAATGCAGGCAAAACACTATATTTGTTAATACGTCTAATTTACGTGTTTTTAAAGTGTTTTAAGAAAAAAACTATCTCGATTGAAAATTTTGCTTATTCGTCATTTTACATTGTTTTGCTACAAAACGTTAAAATTGATGAAAACAAGCTATTATAGAGAATCCAAAGTAAAATTAACAAAAACGTGGTATTTTAGTAGTTTTTAGCTTTTTCCACCTAAACACAGAAATGCTACCAAAACACACTATTTGTCTAAGGAACTGAAATATGTTAAAAATAGAATATTTTGGTGTATTCCAGCGTTTTATGCACCAACACTCTGAAATGCAGGCAAAACACACTATTTCTCTAAGGAACTGAAATATGTAAAAAATGTGTTATTTTGGTATATTCCAGCGTTTTATGCAACAAAACTCAGAATAGCAGGCAAAACACACTATTTGTCTAAGAAACTGAAATATGTCAAAAAGGGGTTATTTTGGTGTATTACAGCGTTTTATGCACCAAAACTCAGATATGCAGGTAAAACACACTATTTGTTTAAGGAACTGAAATATGTCAAAAATGGGTTATTTTGGTGTCTTCTACCGTTTTATGCACCAAACTCAGAAATGCAGGCAAAACACTATATTTGTTAAAACGTCTAATTTACGTGTTTTAAAGTGTTTTAAGAAAAAAAACTATCTCGATTGAAAATTTTGCTTATTCGTCATTTTACATTGTTTTGCTACAAAACGTTAAAATTGATGAAAACAAGCTATTATAGAGAATCCAAAGTAAAATTAACAAAAACGTGGTATTTTAGTAGTTTTAGCTTTTTCCACCTAAACACAGAAATGCTACCAAACACACTATTTGTCTAAGAAACTGAAATATGTTAAAAATAGAATATTTTGGTGTATTCCAGCGTTTTATGCACCAACACTCTGAAATGCAGGCAAAACACACTATTTGTCTAAGGAACTGAAATATGTAAAAAATGTGTTATTTTGGTATATTCCAGCGTTTTATGCAACAAAACTCAGAATAGCAGGCAAAACACACTATTTGTCTAAGAAACTGAAATATGTCAAAAAGGGGTTATTTTGGTGTATTACAGCGTTTTATGCACCAAAACTCAGATATGCAGGTAAAGCACACTATTTGTTTAAGGAACTGAAATATGTCAGAAATGGGTTATTTTGGTGTCTTCTACCGTTTTATGCACCAAACTCAGAAATGCAGGCAAAACACTATATTTGTTAATACGTCTAATTTACGTGTTTTTAAAGTGTTTTAAGAAAAAAAACTATCTCGATTGAAAATTTTGCTTATTCGTCATTTTACATTCTTTTGCTACAAAACGTTAAAACTGATGAAAACAAGCTATTATAGAGAATTCAAAGTAAAATTAACAAAAACGTGGTATTTTTGTAGCTTTTAGCTTTTTTCCACCTAAACACAGAAATGCTACCAAAGACACTATTTGTCTAAGAAACTGAAATATGTTAAAAATAGAATATTTTGGTGTATTCCAGCGTTTTATGCACCAACACTCTGAAATGCAGGCAAAACACACTATTTCTCTAAGGAACTGAAATATGTAAAAAATGTGTTATTTTGGTATATTCCAGCGTTTTATGCAACAAAACTCAGAATAGCAGGCAAAACACACTATTTGTCTAAGAAAACTGAAATATGTCAAAAGGGGTTATTTTGGTGTATTACAGCGTTTTATGCACCAAAACTCAGATATGCAGGTAAAACACACTATTTGTTTAAGGAACTGAAATATGTCAAAAATGGGTTATTTTGGTGTCTTCTACCGTTTTATGCACCAAACTCAGAAATGCAGGCAAAACACTATATTTGTTAAAACGTCTAATTTACGTGTTTTAAAGTGTTTTAAGAAAAAAAACTATCTCGATTGAAAATTTTGCTTATTCGTCATTTTACATTGTTTTGCTACAAAACGTTAAAATTGATGAAAACAAGCTATTATAGAGAATCCAAAGTAAAATTAACAAAAACGTGGTATTTTAGTAGTTTTAGCTTTTTCCACCAAAACACAGAAATGCTACCAAAACACACTATTTGTCTAAGGAACTGAAATATGTCAAAATGGGTTATTTTGGTGTATTCCAGCGTTTTATGCAACAAAACTCAGAATTGCAGGCAAAACACACTATTTGT